>NC_041371.1:1400586-1430586 GCF_900634415.1 Cottoperca gobio | reverse complement strand
AGACAAGAACGAACTTCCCACTTCCTGCATTGCAATGAACATGAATTGTGATGCGCAGAGTCAGGGTCGCACCAGCTGATCCTGCGCTCCCACAGGACGACTTCTGCTCTGCTACATCTGCCCGGGTCAACTGTACGTGCTGTTACTGTGAAGTGGAAACGTCTAGGAGAAACACCAGCTCAGCGATGAGACACACACAAGCTCACAGGACCAGAAATCAACGGCCCTCAGTTGCATCACCTGCTCCTGAGTTGTACTGCCTCGGGAAGCAACGTCTGCACGAGAACTGTGCGTCAGGAGTTTTACTCAAGCCTCACATCACCATGTGCAGTGCCAAGAGTGGGCAGCGATGTGAAGCTCACTGCCACTGGACTCTGCAGGAGTACAAGTGTGTGTTCTGGAGTGATGAGTCACACGTCACTACCTGCCTGAAGGCAGAGTGACGACGGCAGAGTTTACTGGAGATTTCAAAGGAAATATTAAGGCAGCAGCTTTTAATTCTATGTCAGACACACAGAGTCCTGACCTCAAGCCCATCCTGTGAGCCAGACCTGCCCACCAGCACCGGTGTTGGACCTCACTGGTGTAATGTTCCAGCCTCCACCTGCTTTAACCGCCCTAAAACCATCCAAAACCGGCCGGGTCCGGTCCAAGTGTAAAAATCATAGACGAGACATTAACTTCAGATGTGTCCACTGAATGTGTTGTGTCTTTGTAGACACACTGTGATGTGTACCTTGTAATGCTCATGTATAAATGATCAACTGAAGCATAATATTCTTCGTCAGAAATGTCAGGTTGTTCATAAGGTTTTGTAAAAAGATATTTCATTAAATGTGAACATTTTCAGAATGAACTTTTTTGCACTAAAACAAAAAGGGAAAGATTAATTACTGTTATTACAGGTTATTGTGCTGTGATGCTACTGTGATGCTACTGTGATGCACGTGGCCCCTGATCTAAAGTCACACAGATCACGAAACACCTGAACAACTGTGCTTATTGATTCACTGTTTGTGTCATGTGATTCAGAGGAAGCTACTCTCTTTCTGGTGCAGAGTAAAATCCCCATAATGCATCACGTTTGTGTGAGCATACCATATTTGAAATTCAAATACAATTGCAAATTGCAAATATACCTTTTTGCACAGCGAGTTTCATTCTTTTATTGGATTTTGTTTTCGGCCATTCTGGGCCACGGGGGTAAAATACTTCCTTGCTCGGACCCTAAACCCATCTTTGAACTCAACCTTCATTTTGATCTTGACTAAACATCTGTAATGTTTTATGCCTGCGTCGCCATCACAGTCACAGATATAAACACCTGTTTGTCACCATACATGTAGAAGCCTCGATATTACGCTGTGTTAGAGGGTTAAGATATGTAGTGCAGGTCATATTCATCCAAACACATTCAATACGAACTTATCATACGATCTAAAGCACTCAGGTATGATCTGAAAATGAAATGAAAGTCCTTTAGTAAAAGGGTTGAAACATGCACGAACACGGAGACAAATCTCATCCGTGTAATGTGTGTGTTCCCACTTTTACTGAGTGTAGAGCAGCTCTATTCAAAGTGCAGCAGAGACGAGGAGAGCAAAAAGAGAAACATGGAAAGTTTGGTTCAGCTGAGTCTGTGAGGGAAACACAAATCAATGTGTTCCTGCTGCCGACTGACAACATGTTATTCAAATCAAATCAAATGCATACGACCAAGAAAAACTGTGCAGCTGAATGAACCACCCCAACAATTCTCTCTCTCTTTCACTCTCTGTCGCTCTCTCTCTGTCGCTCTCTCTCTCTCTGTGTTGCTCTCTCTCACTCTCTCTCTCTCACTCTCTCTCTATGTCGCTCTCTTCCCCGTTGCTCTATCTCTATGTCGCTCTATCTCTATATATTTATGTCACTCTCTCTCTCTGTCGCTCTCTTTTCTCTCTCTCTCTCTGTGTTGCTCTCTCTCTCACTCTCTCTCTATGTCGCTCTCTTCCCCGTTGCTCTATCTCTATGTCGCTCCTATCTCTATATATTTATGTCGCTCTCTCTCTCTGTGTTGCTCTCTCTCTCACTCTCTCTCTCTCTCTATGTCGCTCTCTGTCGCTCTCTCTCTCTCTGTGTTGCTCTCTCTCTCACTCTCTCACTCTCTATGTCGCTCTCTGTCGCTCTCTTCCCGGTTGCTCTATCTCTATGTCGCTCTATCTCTATATATTTATGTCACTCTCTCTCTCTGTCGCTCTCTTTTTTCTCTCTCTCTGTCGCTCTCTTTTCTCTCTCTCTCTCTGTCGCTCTCTTTCTCTGTCGCTCTCTCTCTCTTTCTCTGTCGCTCTCTCTCTCGAACACTTTCAGGTGGTTTTGCTGCAGCAGTACAAACCTCATATTGATGTCACCAAGTGACAAGTCAAGTTATTGTCCCATGGTGAGAGAGTCAGTTCCTAAAAAGCATTGATAAAAATATAATGTGACTTTGAGATCTTTTGCATTTAAGTTAGTTGTTCTTGAACAAACTCAGGCTTTTAAACACATCGACATGGAAGAGATGTGTATTTCTACAAGACAACAGTCAACTGGCAAACAAACAAATAAATATAAAGTCAAACTAGTCATTGTGATGTTTCATGACAGTGAGGGGAGACTGGGTTTAGTGCAGACCTCGTTGTCGCGGTCCTTCTCCAGGAAGTGTCGGGCAACATGGCTGGGCAGGATGTTCCTCAGCATGTTCTCGTTGTGTTCTCGTAGCTCCTTCATCTCGTTGATTTCCTCTTTGGCCTGAACGCGCCACAGGAAGTCCAGCCGGGCAGTGTACTCCAGCTGAAGAGGCAAGAAACACAAGAGAAGTTAGTGTGTCTTTGCTATAACCCCTCCCCACATGATCATATCTCCTCGGTGTGGTCGCAAATCATCTCGTGGACTTCCAGCAGCTTATAGAGAAACACTTCAGGTTTAAAAACAAGCTTTGAAATACATTTCCTTCTCAAAACAAATCCGTACCGACAAATGTGCTGCAGTTGAACACATGTATGATTCACACAGACTCCCCCTGACCCTGCTAACACTGCCTGATGCGGTCACTGGAGATTCCTCTTCACACAGACAAACAAGGTCAACTCTGTGTTACTGTCTATATTCTCCAAACATTTGGAGCTTCTATACTGTGAAGGGTGGTGATGGCCTAGTGGTCTAGTGGTACGCCTTCCAAACAAACCATAGAAGATCGGGAGTTCATTACCCTTGTACCCCTTGTACCCATTGTACCCCTGAGCAAGGTGCTTAACTCTGAGCTGCTCCAGGGAGACTGTCCCTGTACTTAGTTCACTGTAAGTCCCTCTGGATAAGAGCGACTGCTAGATGACCTGTAATGTACTGTAAAGAATCCATACTTCTCTTTTCAGACTTTCCAAACAGCTTAAGAACGTAAAGATCAGAGGAAAGTCTGCTGTTTGTGGATGACGGCATGGCTGAGCTGCAGCTAAATGAAAGAATCTGTTAAAGGTTGGATCAATTATGGAAACCCGAGAGAGTACGATCAATCTGAAGTGCAGCAATGGATTCTAATGTGCAACACAAATTGCTTTTCTGAATGCACAATTAATACAAAGTCATTTGAATACATTAGAGACGAATAAAAGTCGGTATCATTTAGTTTAAACTAGCAGAAGAGAGAGGGGGGGGGGGGGATTTCTGATATTGAAAATTAATTTGGGGGGCAGGCAGATAAGCCTGTGAGAATTAAAGCGTCTCTTTCTGTCGATCGGCGGAAACAGTTTTGTGATTAATCTTATTGTCAATTAGTATCAAACTTAAATCTCATTTTCTCTTCTAATCAGGGAGTCTGCAGGGATGATGACATGGTGGCCGGTGACATAACGGGTCGCTGAGGCATGCACGCACGCACACACGCATGCACGCACGCACGCACACACACACACACACACACACACACACAAGGAATGTTTGTGAGTGTGGAGCGCAAATAAGAAACATTTCTCTTCAACTTTCTGCTCGAAGTTATGGCTAATATGTTACATTATTATTCTGTTTGAGCTCATTTTACAGAAGATACTTTCACCGAAGTAAAAGTTTTATTTGAACTCAAATCACTTATAAAAACTCACTTTTATCAGGAAGCTTTTTCTTTATTTTTAACAATCATAAGAAGCTGTTTGTTTGTTTTGTGCTCCTGGTTGTTTGATCGTTGCCTCCCCCAGGAGGGCGTGTTTGTTTGTCCGTCTGCAGGATTACAGAAAATCTACAGGTCTGATTTTCAGTGCAGCGTGGGACAAAACACGTTACTTGTTTTAGCAGATACACGTTTCATCTTTCAATTTGGTCAACATTGCGAGATGCAGTTGTGCTGCATTAATCGGGTGCATCTGAGCAATAACTTAGATCAGGGGTCTGCAACGTTTTTCAGGCCAAGGACCCCCAAACTGGTGTAGCGTTGCGCAGGGACCCCCTACAATATATATTGTATAGAAGAGGCAATAGGCTTTTTTTTAATTGGTTTATCTACAAACAATTTTGCGACCCCCCTGCAGTACCTCCGAGGACCCCCTGTTGAAGACCTATGACTTAGAACACATCTTCTTGTAGCGTCCGTGTTGTTCCCACATCATCGAGGAGCGTGTGAATGCACCGTTGGCAAATGATTCTCATGTTTTTCTTGTTCGCCCGACTTCTTTCACGTAAATGCTTAGATGCGTAGATACTTTTCACCTTTGGAATTGGCAACAATTTGAAAACTCAGCTGTGTCTTCAGCCTGCGGTGCATCGTTCATATCTTTATAGAGATTACTGAAAGTTACTTTTAGTTAAATGTATTATATAATCATAATCCTTTCTGAGAAGCAGAAGAGGGCGTGGAGTGATGCTTGATGTTTGTTGTTGTGCGGCCACAGAACCTCTCAGTGAGGGTGTCGGATCGGGTGGTGGGACATTAGAGACTTTGGTTTCCTGTCTCTTAGTCGACATAGTTTATATTTAAACATCTTCTGCTTCAACATTAGGAGTAGTATCCGTAAACGAACTTTAACTATCGACGTGTCTGATCAGGAAACACGACAAACCCATTCTTCAGTTTGGACGTCTTGTTATTATTTTTACTCCGTGGCGTTCATCAGGGGAAGCGATAGGTCGACTGGACTTAATATATTCAGAAGAGAGAAGTGGTGTCAAAAAACGATCACCTAATCATTTCAAAATAAGAGCCTTGTCTGCAGCATTGTAATAAAAAGCTTTGTGTTCACTGTGCTTGATAATGTAATTACTGCTGTGACAGGAAGCAGCGTTCATGAAGAACAACCTCATCGGGCGCCGGCGCTGCCGTCACTTCATCACGTAAAAATCAACATCATACGGCAGGACACATATCAATACATATTCTTGTTTTACTTAAAGTTCAATGCACAATAATACAGTTCAGGAGAAGAGACTGGGAGTTTAATGTTTAACACTGAATAAGAGGCCACAAAATAAAATCACTAAAATGTCTCTTTTGAGCTTTTATTTTTTAAAGCTTTTGTCCATTTTCTCAACAAAACACGACGGCTGCTGCGAGTTTTTGACTCCAAAAGCTGCTTCATCGATGAGTCTGGTGATGTAGTACATCAGATTCACTGTTAGATCTTTGGCACATGACTCATGACTCATGTTTATTACAGGCTGTAGTTCTCTGCAGTACGACGAGCTGCTGTTGTTTCACTTTGTACCCAATCAAGTCTTATTTATTAATGTTCCTCTCTATTATCTCTAATTTAGGCCTTAAAACTAAAATTATTAAGACTGCAGTGCTAATTTGGTGACAGCTGGTAACTGGTTAAAAAATGAAATAATTATGTTGGTAAAGACCAAAGATGGACGACATGACAGTGGCTGGCTGCGTTCATGTCGCGAACATTTCGTACGTACAGAACTTAAACTCAAAACGAACGTGGGATACGCGACGTAGCATCATGTGCACACTAACGTATAATTAAACTCAAGTATCTAAAAAGGCCTCTAAATAGTATTTCATATTGCAGATGATTATAAAACTGTTGCATAAATATGAGGCCTTTATGTAACCAAAAACAAATCTGTGTGGTATAAAATATCATTTGAATATATGTCATTTTCAGACCGTGTTGTACTGCGACGAGAAATAGAAGAGATAATTTAGAATATGTTGCAGAACAAAGCAGCGGAGCCATTGTGTTTAAAGCTCAGCCCATTAACACTGCACTAAGCACTAAAAACACTCATTTTGCACACTGGACCTCCCTGCAAAGAGTAAATCGTCTCTTTGATATGCGCCGCTGCATCTCACACAAACAGCTTTTCAGAGCGGTGAGCGTTCTCGCCTCGTGCTGTGAGCTGTCATTGTGTCTGCTTTGCCAAACAAGTGCTAGAATTGACCCAGAGGAAATCAATATGCCACTGGATGACTTCAAATGTGGCTGTCTTCTGCTTTTATAGGGCTACAAAGGAGCCTCAATTACGGCCGTCTCCCCTCCGTGTCTGACCGACACCGAGCCGCTGAACTGCATGATCAAAGGTTGCCATAGCGAGAGCATGAAAGCACCGCGGTGACACCAGTTTCCATCAGGCGGCTGACTCTGATTGCGCCTTTATGAAAATGGCTGATATAATGTAGCACATGTTCAAACAAAGTGTACCTGAAGAATATCAGATATTACACGGCAGTAACACCGGACAGGATGGCTGATGTCATCGAGGATTACCCTCTGCAGTGCCAGTGTGTCGTATTGAAAGGGGTCAATGAGCACAAACGTTTTTAAGTAACCTGAATGCCGGCTGCCGCCTGAATGTCGGGGTTTGGTGAGGATGTTCTCTGAGCAGGTGAAGGTCCTGAAAGATACCAAAGTGTATTTTAAGCTTCTAGACCCCCTTCAGGGAACTGCAGCCGGTATCTATGCTCTCTTCAAAACCACCAGAGTCCATTGACAAAAAGAGTCATTTAACGTGGCAGGTCGGTGGGTTAGTTTGTGTTATTGTCTAATTGTTTTCTTTCTTTTCCTCTCCGGTAAGTGGCACGGCTCATATCCTCTCAGAAGAACGGAGAACGATGCGTCTCTGTGAAGACAATGATCTCCGTATATCAAGTACAACACAATTCTCCAGTGCTCCCTTAAAAGACTCGCAAGGACACGCCTATGGTTGAGGTCTGGTTCCGTTCAGGTGACCAAACAAAGAGTGCGATCTTACCTGCTGGCCGTGGTAGAACACAGCCAGGAGGAACATGGCCATCAGGAGCAAAGACGTCTCTTTGGTCCCCAGGAAGTTTCTGTTGGGACAAGAAGAGAGAAGAAGACTCTGCTGAAAGAAGAGTTGTGTTCATGTCACACACAAAGTGTAGTTTGTCGAGCAATAAGCAGTTCAACGTGGGTTTTGTTTGTTTTGCAGCTCGACATGTGACCACACAATGCATCACTTAGTTTATAACAAACAAAGACATATAACAAAGATCTAATCTTACATATTAATCTGGGTCTTATCATATAACTCAAGTTCAATATTGAATTGACACAATTGAGAGAAAGTGAGCGTAGAAAGTTGAGTTTTTAGAAGTATTTTTCAAGAAGACACATTTTTCTCGTCTAATCCTGTTCAGTTTGTTGTGCACAGCAGGAGCCTGACGGGGAGAAAACCTCCATGACTCTTTTACTGTTCCACTCCCAAAAGTGCAGAGAATAAGGACATGTGAAATACAGTCTGACGTCTTTAGTATTCAAAGGATGCCACAGAAACACAAAGATCATTGTCTCCCTGCTAAACAGGGTCATAGGAGGATATATATCGATTAAACATACAGATGTACATTTCACAGGTGTAGAGCGATGCTTGGGTTTCAACAGGCTGCATCAGTAAGCCAAAAAGAAAGATTTGAAATGCGCCATTGATACCCACAGCACACAGCACCACACACATCAAACGTCAAAGTACAGAAGCAGCGATGATCTCATCCAGCGTACAAATGAGATACATCTGCTTTTCTTATAGTGATCTGATTTGAATCATCTGCATTTTAAGTCTCCTCACGCTCTAAACAAGTGTCATGGATGCTGCAGTGAGATCACACAGAAGTGAACCGGCTGGAAAAACACACACAATGAGCTGCGAGTTACTCAACATCATCTTGGGAATGAGAAAAGATTGTATTGGGCGTAAACAAACAAAGTCTGCCACTGAGAAGCTGTTGATATTAATTCTACTTCACAATAGAACTAACTAATTCATTCACAGCGTGGTTTTCATGAATTTTCGCACAAATAAATGAAATATTAAGCTCCACGACTCGAGTCTGGAACGTTTTGCAGCTGAAATCACACAATGCTGTTCCGTGACCTTCTCTCTCGTATCACAGAGGGCCATAAAGAAATGAACCGGACTACCCTCAGCTCCCCATGGCGCTCGTATGGAAACCTTTTCTTCACAGGTTATATATGCTCAGGATGCCTTCATACATTGTCAATATAAAAAGGTCAAGGTTCTATAACTGAGAACCCCTGATATGAGTTTGCATTTGCAGAAAAAAGGTCATCGTGGCTCCCTGATGTGTTTTAGAAGAGGTGATGAAACTAACAGGACGTTAATGTACCTGTCTGTACTTTAACACGCTTTGTTAATAGTTTCACCAACATTACTAAAATGTATGCAGAAAATGCTATATCATCTAATCAGATCATGAAGTGTATATGAAAGTCATATTTTCTACTTAAGTTCCAGGACAACTGGAAAGTGAAGCCGATGCAGAAGTACGTTAAACCTGCATTCTGCATAAAATGTCTGATTGTATAGAAGTCTATGAGAAAATGACTCGACTTTCTCACTTGATTTATTGTGAGTTTATGTCTCAATCAGTAGTTTCAAGCCTTCTTCAACACAGCATGGCGTTCATTTAGTAAATTATTTAGATTAAAACGATGCAGCAGCATATGCTTTAGGGCGGGGCTACCTTGTGATTGACAGGTCACTATCACGGTGTTGTTCAGCATTCGGTTTTACTAAAAATAATTTTTTTCCGCTAAGAACATTACAAACAAGCTTCCTAACAAGCTATCTTGCTAGTGCTAGCATTAGCTGCTAATGGTAGGCTACCTGCCCCTGTCGGGCCTTGCTCTCCTCAGCTCCACCCACTCGTCCAAATATGGACAAAACCAAGATGGCAACCCTTCAAGGCTTTAAAGCGTCAGTCCACAAACAAATTAGTGACATCAGCTACGCCCACTTCCTGTATACAGTCTATGAACCAGGAACTACATATCCAAATGCACGTTGACATCCAAACATTACACGGATGTGTGATGGTTGAACATGTCATTCTAAAGCACTCACTCTGTGTTGTTGTGCACGGTGTCGTAGCGAACAAACAGCGAAGTGTAGAAAGCTTCGGTCAGCAGCGAGTAGATGGCGATCATCACCAGCAGCACCGCCAACTTCAACACCGAGTTCAACCGCAGGAACACCGCACACGTCACCATCGCCAGGACCCCCGTGAACACAAAATACTGCGAAAACAAGCACATTTATGCTTAATATGAGGTCCATGGTCAGTTACTTCATGAGGTTACTCCACTTGTCAGGACATTCAGAAGGAAAAGTGAAATTCTGTTCAGACATTCATACTTCCTTCCTGGATGAACTGTAGTAACTTTGGTTAGCGCCATCATCATCAGGTCAAAGATTTATATTTGCAGAACTAATGACCTCACCTGTGCTTTGTGTTTAGAGCTAATTAGCTAATGTTAGCATGCTAATATGCTAAACTAAGATGAAGACGGTGACAATTATACCTAAACATCAACATGTTAGTATTGTCAAGTATGTAACACTTAGTATTTCTCTGCATGGTTTTAAAAAAATATTCAAAGTTATTCTATCTCACAGAAGATTTTGAAAAGCTAAGCTTTTTAAAGAAGTAATGGGCTCAGCATTCGAGCGATTTAATATTGGATTTCCATAATTGTGGGGAACTAATAAGATATAAAACTGGTCAAATTGAAGCAGCAAAGGAAAAGATATCCTGACTTTTTAGTCTCTGTTAAGGTCAAGCTCTAAACACTTCAGACTACATTTCCCAAAATGCAACTCTCTAGCATCTTTTCCCCGTTTAGACTTGACAAAGCTCCTCCAGAGTCACACAACATATTGAACAAACGTTTTCACAGGTTGATTTGTGTTAATCATCATATACTAAGGATATAAAACTCGTTGTCCACGCCATGTTTTGGCGAGTTATGAGAATATCCGGGAAGACACTAAAACATTTTAGTACTTAGTAATTGATTTTTTATGAAATTTTGCCCTTTCTATATATATATATATATATATATATATATATATATATATATATATGTTTCTAAAGGGATGTTTCAAAATGCACATATTAATATGTTTATGGAAACATGGCTGATGGATATCTGATGATTTGGCTTTTTTCTAATCTAATCTTCCACATTTGAGCCATAAAAAAGAGTCAATAATCTTTTTTTATGAATCTACAAACTGCTCTTGTTTGTACACACCATGTTTTTCCATGCAACCATACGTGACCCAACCCAAGCTTGCAGCTATAAAACATTTCACTCCCTTATTGAGCGCATCAATCAGCTGCATATATTGTGAGCAAAATAACATAATGGATGTTTTCTCCGTGACGTCCTGACGGCTCCATCAGTCGCCGTAGTCTGAGGCGAGACCTCCCTCTGGGCACGAGCAGATGTTGAGGATGTTTAATTCATCATTTTGCCGTTGTCGCAGAAGCGGAAAAAAACACAACAGATGGACCTAACTGCAAAATTCAGACACCTCATTTAGTCGGTACCTCTGGGTAGAAGCAGATATCTGGGATGGAGGACGACTCGTTGTACGTCTGGTTGCTGAAGGTGCTGTCGGACTTATCGAAGTCGCACCACAGCTGTGAGAGACGGACAGAAGGGATTGTTGTTGTACAGTATTAAAACGATGCAAGATCAGCAAAAACATACCCAGAAACCCTTTCAGGGGTTTTCACAGGTCTATGAAAGAACCTGGTGCAGCAGGAGAGCAATGTTTGGGACATAATTATATAATAAGGATTTCTTTTATCTTGAATCACTTGAGTAGCTTCTATAAGAAACAGAAAGTCACACAATGTTCAGACTCAATGTATCTGCAACATGTTGACTGAAAACATATTTTATTTGCTTCTCTGCAACATCCGCTTGTGGCAACGAAGGCATGATTAACGTCTTTATGGTTCCTTTATGGCAACTCAAAGCACTTACTGATGCTGAACATCAAGAACTCAGGATGTAAAAATGGATTTTTAAACAAATCGTTATTAAGAACCGTTTGCATTTTGTGTTTCTCCAGTTTGAGTTCATTCACACAAACAAACCTCTCCAAGGCTCTGCTTCTTTGGGATTAGTGGGCCATTTGTTCTTTGACTATCCGATCCCTTTCTCACCAGTTGAGGCCTCAAGGTTGTTTTACACACTCTGCTTTATACATCCAGAGACTTTGCCTCACCAAAAGCTTATTATCTGCTTGTTAGTTAAGTAATAAGCACCTGGCACCGGCGTATCAGGTCAAATGGAGTCAATTAGTTTGAAATATTGAAAAAAGGCTTTTGAATAAATTAAACTCAAAGTTATGAAAGAGTCACTTAATGCTTCCACAGCACTGACACAACTCACAATGCTCACTGCCTCTTTTTTTACAGGGTCTGGCTTGGCTTGAAGAACGAGGAAGAGTCACAAATGTGTATCAATCCATGGCTGAAAAAGAGGAAACTCACTATATTGATCATGGCTGCCAGGAAGTTGATGAGGATGGAGATGAAGATGATGACGTTTCGCGCCGTGTACGTCTCGTTGATCCAGCAGCAGGCTTTGCGCAGGACGAGTGGCAGACACTTGTAGTCTTCCGCCGTTGTAACCAGGACCAGACAGCAATGGAGGACGATGAGGACCGAGAACTGGATCACCATGGTTACCATCCTGCAGAAACACAATAAATGGCAAAAGAAAACCACAGAAAACATTTCAATATATGTAAATCTCTAAAATACATTAGTATTTTATATTTGCATGATTAGATATCCCAAATAAAATAACTTTATCTCTATGAGAACAGATCTTCCACATCTCGAGGGAGTTTCTTTATCAGCTGTTCTGAAATATAGAAATATGTTCTCAAGGTTTTCTGTTTCTCAAACATAAATATGTATCTACTATAATAATAACTTCCACACATTCTGCAGAAGATACAAATCTAATCCTACAACATGTACTTGCTCAGAATGATCTGCCATGTTCACAGTCTGTTACCTGGCAGAGGGAAGCAAGCCTTGGATGGTGGTGATGAAGATGAGCACGATGAAAGCGCACACCAGGTTGGACTTGAATACCTCGTCCCTCATCTGTGAGTACTGCGCCGTGAAGAGGAGAAGAAGAAGAGATAGAAGGAGGAAGAGGAGGTGAGGGGAAGATGGAGAAAAAAAGTTTTCAGACAAACAGAGAAGACTGAACGCACTGAAATGCACCTCAAACACATCAATGCACTGCCGCCGAAGCATTCAATGGTTCAACCACAAGCGTTAGAGAGAGACACGAGCCGGTGGGTTAGCTGTGGGGTCCTGGGGAAGGTGCAAGCACAATGTTACTAAAACTAAATGTGAATTCTCTGGATTTGAGACGTATTAGATAATGAACTTTATATAAAGTGCATTTATGTTAAGTTAGTACAACTAAATCAGGTTTGAGGTTTTATATACTTTATCTTAGTAACAGTATGAGAGTGCTGCAGGACTGAGTCCTAAAACCTGGAAATGAGTCAGCATCTCTTGCACTTCCCTCGTCTCAAAGTCAAAGGGCTTTTGGTCAGAAGCCTGAAATAAGAACTGTGGTTAATAAAAGGTTTCTTTCTACAACATAAAATACGTCTGTTGATATGTCAGTTGTGAATCTTGAAGCTTTTACTTGCTAACAAGTGGCTAAATGAGCTAACTGGTCCCTCTTTACAGCCTCACTGTGTGTAAACTACACTTAAACTTTCCAAATTGTAGCTTTTTTAACTTGTAGTATTTTCCAATTGTAGTTTTGTTTGATTGTCGAAGTTGAAAGATAAAACTTTGTGGCTGTGATGTTGAAGTGGTGCCACAGCGATTGCATTTACGCTTCAAAAATGCTAAAAGTCCATTTCAGTTGTGAAGATTATCCTACTGATTATCTTACTGAACACATTGTTTAAGAGTTGGATCTTTTTCATCAGTTGTCCTTGAAATTGTTCAGCATTTTGGGATTTTCTTACAACCAGTTGGATGAGAACATGACTGAGATAGTTTACTTCATTACTGTTCTTGGTTGTATTGAACACCCTGCACCGATGTACTGTCAGACTCTCCAGACAATCTGACTCATCTCCATCGTAATCTTTCCACCCCCACGACCCCCATGACCCCCGCTGCCCCATCCTCGCTCTGTCTCTTTCTCAAAGGGTGCTGGGAAATTAGCAAGAGGAGGATTCACATTTCGTCACAACTTTGTCAGAAGAAGAAAAAAACGAGGGAGGCCAACAGCAAATCACTGCACACTTACTAAAGAGGTTAAGAGGTACCAACAGAAAAAAATAGGTTCTTGGAAAAGATTTGATATGGAGGGGGGGGCATATGAAGGTCAACTCAAAGTCAAAGGTGAGTTTATTCATGGTTAAAATAAAAGGGGACAGAAGCTACAGAAGTGCATTCATCAAAGAAAAAGAACATTCTTGTGATTATGACTTATCTAGAATATATATACTGTATACATATATATATATAATATTTAGAATAACTGTTTCAGTGGAATTTGTTGATATGTAAACAACATATCTGAGTTTACACATTCACAGTGTTTATGTGCCTCTACCTTCAATCACTCCACAGAGGAAATAAAGCAAATGAACCTTTTAGAAATCCTGTTTTCCACTTTTATTTTCATTCTAGTAGCTTTATCTTGTTCCCTATTCTGACAATATTTATATATATATATATATATAAATATGTGCAACTATAAACAACATATAGTCTTGAGTTTGACTATATACATAAGCATGATTTCCAATGACTATTTTAATTCTGCTATTTAATACTATTTGTAATGCTACTTCAGACTCATTTACATCGACACCTGGATTATTGTTCTGTTGTTCTGTAAATGCTTTTGTTCTGTCTAATCTTGTACGATGTTTTTTGTTTTTGCTGTGAAACACTTTGGGCTGTAATTCTTCTATGAAAGGTGCTCTACAAATAAAGCTTATTATTATTATTATTATTATTATTAATATTATTATTATAATATATATATATAAATATAAAACAAAGATATTTATTTAAAAAAAGATATATATATATAAATATACATATAAATATATATAAATCTAAATATATTAAATATATACTAAATTCAGCTGATACGTTTGGTATCTTATCTTAACCTAACATTAAGCTATTTGCGTTTGTTTGTGATGGCTGACATATCAGATATATGTTAAGGGTCTGTACATCCTTTGTTATATGTTTAATTACATGTTGTATATTTAAAATGATGGTATGATTTGTTCCACTCTTGACTGTTTTGTTTAATAACTCAGCTGCAACAATGCAAGTGTCATCAACACTGTGCTCTGGATTCTAATTAAAACTCTAAAAGATACGAGTGATAGTCTAGTTATTATGTCTCGCAGTAATTTACTCTCGTATCTATTTAAAGATAAATTCAAGCTCACAAGTTCGAGATGTGAAGAAAACGTCTCGGAAATGTTGTTTTTCTCTAGTGAATGCAATGTGCTCGTGTAAAAACAAAGAGGGTAACAGGTCCACGGACCTTTGGTCATGAGTAAACTGAAGGGGGTTCTGCAATCTGTGCAAAACAAATGAGGATTGTCAAACTTGTGTTTCGCACAGCTGACTAAGCAAAAGTCAAAACTTTCCACTTTCCAGGTTCACTTGGAGTCTGAAGCGAGCTGAGCTTCACTTATAAATACATTAATATGTAATAAAGTCACATAAGCCTGAGAGAGAAAAGTTGTTCTAGACCCAGAGAACAGTAGGTGGAGTTAAATGATCTGAGAATGTGGATCTTGAAGAAGTTACACCTACTTTACACTTAATGAGTTAATAGTTTATTATAAATAATCACAATCTGTGTGCTTTGATTTTATTAGTGCATCGTCTAAATGCAAATTCAATTTATAATTGTTCTTTTGAAATGTATCAAGTTATTAACTGCCTCTAATTAAAAACTGTGAGTGTGTAATTATCCTGAGGGACCGAATGGAGGAAAGTGCTGACGCAGCGCCTTTTTATCTATATTTATTACAAGATTACAACTCAGGTACACCATTAGCTAAAGTGCCTCATGTAAATACAGTCCGATACAAATGTTCTCTTAGTTACTCAAATGGTGTCAAGAGCCTTTAGCTTACTCATGATGGAAGAAAACAATGTTGGTTTCTTGTTTTGCTCCTGAAATTCTTCATCTAAGAATAGATGTGAGGAGGGAGAGAGAGAACCCAGCTACCTTCTCTTCCAGGCTGCCGTCTTTAAACATCAGAGAGAAAGGCTTGATATGCTCTCTTCTCAACTTATCGCCACTCCGTAAGTCGATGGCGCTCTCTATTCGCTTGTTAATTTCCTCAGGACCAGAGTGGGCATGCAAAGCTTGTGCGAGATGGTTTGGAAGCAGATTTATCGAATGTCTGGTTAGGGCAGCCAGAGTCTAGGGGGAAAGCACATGCACATAGAATGAACCTGCTTGTCCCCCCTTTTGTTTCATTCAAGTGACAAATGCAGAAGAACAGACACACAGTTACATCCGTTACACAGAAGACAAAGAACCTTAAGGAAAGGGACCAAAATGCAACGTCATGCAGCTCTCATTCACTCGCCGCACGTTCGTGTGGATGCTTTATGCACAAGTTATGCACGGAAAATAAATACAAATATAAAGCATGAAATGGGGGACAACAACCACGGCTGAGAGAAGAGTTTTAGTGGCAAAACCTCACGATAACGAACACTAAATGCACAAAGTTTAAACACATTCTGACCCATTTGTTTTATTGTAAACCTCATTAGCAAGTGAAGGATGAGAAAACAAACATTTTCAGAGACTGGCTCTATTATGTCCTCAACCACGGCAAGACATTAATATGCTATAATGAAACAAGTCATGGAATGACACAAGGTTCTTTGTGTCTCCTCAGGTTTTAATTTACCACTTCATCACTTCCTGTCTCGCTTCCTTCTGTCAATATGACACAAACGGAAGGTCGTAACTTTTCGTAACTCTCCTCTTGTCGTCTTTAAAGAACTACGCTGATGATTGTGCACGTGCAGTCCATTTCATTTCATAATGTAAAGGTCTAAAACACAATTCTGAGGGGAAATGTGTTTGTATGAATACTGTAATTGACCATAACTTCTTTTCATGTCGCTCAGAACAATAACGGGGCTCCATCATCGTAGATCTGAGAATTGGTCACTTAAAAGCAACCTTTGTAAAGCAAGAAAACAATCTCACTCCGGCTTCACAGAGGACTCTTTTGTTTGTCTTTTGTCCTCTAAGTTCAATTATCTGACTACAGGAAGTTCCCTATGTCGGATTGTCTTTGAACACAACAGAACATTTCACCACTTGCAGCTTCATGACCAAAGAAGCATCGACATGTCGGTGGATTACCAATCTTTAAAATGACAAATCAAATCCTCCAATTTATATATTGAGATTATTATCAGCATGACTGTGTTTACCTTCACCTCTATGGTTACGGCTAAGTGACGTTCAGGTACAGGTCATAGTTCTGGTTGAAAACGAACACAAAACAAAGAGGGCCGTTGCTCGGAGTACCTCATTCACTTCAACGTCCTGCCCAACACGTTCTGCTGCACGACAACCACAACGTCTTCTCAGAAACAAAAGCAACAGGTCAGTTCAAGGCTCTGTTCTCTGTGAGACATTATCTGGTGAATTCTGCAGGACGTCCAGGTGAGCTCCTGAGGCAGAGAACCTCTGTTACAGAGAAGCACTTGAGGTAAAAGTGATGTCACACGTGAGGATCAGAGTCCTTCTCTCACATTCATTGACATCAACTCTCCACCATCGCGTGGCGACTTCAGACAAATCACCCTTTGAGTGTCGGAGCCCCGCAGAGCCAGCAGCCATTAAAGCCATTATGAAAATATGTGTGATGTAGACGTGTGTGAGAAATACGACTGCCGGGCCAATCGCATGTGTCACCTCGTCTCACTTAGTCCAACACTTACACAAAGGAAATCCATCATACTGAGATCATTAAAAGTTCATTTCAGACATGATTGATGTTCTCACACTAATCTTGATTATTGGATTTTCTTTTTCTTTCATTCTTACTATCAGTGGCCGTCATTACGGGCAGATTTAAGTCCAACCAGAGCGACCTGCTGATTATAAATGACTGTAGTTTGTAGGTTTAACAGTCAATGCCTCATAAATCACAAGAAACTGAAGCATTCATCTACGACATGTGAGCCACATACAAGTCAAACCATCCACATCCATCCAGCAGGACGGAACGTTTGTTTTGAACATTTCCACCCACTGGGAACCACTTTAGAGTCATTTTTCAAAGTGTAGGGTCGTCCGATAGACTGTAACACATGGTTTATTTCACATTTCATATGTGGCGTAATTGAAGTACGTCATGTAAGTACGTTACGTAAGTTAAAATAAGTCAACGTTGAGTTTTGCTTTCTGTCGGGACACAAACAAGGTGAAGGTGAAGTGTTTGTTTGAGCCGTCTATCCACCCCGATCACCTGACTTCCTCTCCTGTCATACAGTAGTACGGCCACTAGAGGCAGCATTGTACCTCCGAAACTGACGCGAGTCGGGAGTGTGTTTGAACCTTTTTTAATATGATACCCAATCAGACAGCAAAGCCTACATCTACTGAGCACAATCACTGATCTAAAGTAACATGAACTGCACCCAAGAGTTACACATAAAGCGCTCGTTTTCCTATCTGGAGAAAAAGGATCAATTCTACTTGGTGAGCATGACTTTCAGATTTCATAAAATAAGGAAAAGAACACACTTTGACAAAGACTTTTCATTTATCAGATAATAGTAAAGAGTAAAGGGGACGTGAACTAAATACAGGGAAAGTCCTGCATCACTAGATTCTTCTTCACCAAATGTCTTGTGTCATTAACTGCATGCAAACTGTTCATTTCTGTTCTCAACACTCCGCGAAGGTGAACGGTTGTTGAACTTGAACTGGACAAAACCTCTGTTGCATATGAATATACATGTGTGTCCTGTGTGTCAAATCATTAACATAACTGTACGAGACACGAGCTTCATTATAATTAAAACCATTGGACGCTCCATTGTGCCGCGTCCTGGTGGCGACCTGGAGACCCGATCATCAGTTTATTATATCTCAGCTCACACTGCAGAGAATACAGTGTCATTATGTGACAATGTTACGTGCTACAACTCAGCCTGAAGGCATAACATATAACTATTTACAATTAAATGCTTCACTGTCAGTTACTGTTGGTTACTTAGTTTAGACTCTGAGTAATGTAGAGAAGAGAGAGAGGTTCGATGAACATAAAGACTGAAAGCAGTAGGAAACTAGCATATATATATATATATATATATATATATATATATATATATATATATATATATATATATATATATATATATATATATTATATATACATCTTCATTGACAAGCTGGAACACGCTGTTAAAGAATGTGATATATTGTAAGAATAGGGAACAAGATAAAGCTACTTGAAGGGAAATAATAATGGATTTCTAAGAGGTTAATTTGCTTTAATTCCTCTGTGGTTTGATGGCAGGTAGAGATACATAAACACTGTAAATGTATTTATTCACAGCCTCTAGAACTCCCTAATTAACACGTTATATATCTTTTGTTTAAGCCAAACAAAGAAAGTGTAAAACACGTTATTTCTTGGCCGAGTTTCATCTTTTTAAGGTTGCTAGACATCAACTCGTGGAGCCAAGTTGGGCTTGTTCCATAATGAATTTGAGTAAAATCTTTCAGGTCCCTGCAGTACTGTTAATACAACAAAGTGCCTTATTTTGAATTGACTCAGTCTTTAAGCAACAGTAAAATCAAATCTCTCCACCTTTACATACAGCACAGACGACCCCCGAATGTCAGCTTCATCAAAAGGCATTTTTGGAAAAGTATGCAGGAAAGCAGTGACTTGAAGCAGAGCTTTGAACATCACACACTGATCATTTATTATCAGGATCTGAGGATGGGTGTATTTTTAGTTTCTTCTCAGTCGAGAAAGATGAAAACATTTGTTGGTGAAGCTCTGAAGAAAAACTTTCAATATTTGGAACCTTTTGAACACTTATATCCCCTGCAGACTTCCACCATAAGTCGTTTAAAAGTTACAAAAACACATTTTATATCCGCTTCTTTGCAGAGATTTGATGCAATTCACGATTCTTTCATCACTTGTACTTCATCCTGACACGGCGGCTGTCTGGGATCTCCACGTTAAGTGACAATAAAAGCTCAGCTGTGTCACGTGCTTTAGTATTAGAAGCTGTTTTGGGACCAGCAGGTATGACACTGATCACAGTAAAGATATTGCAGCTGTTTATCAGAAATAAGCTCTAACAGATCAGCGCCCTGAGAGGGTAGGTTTTCCGTGTTATGAGCCGTGCTGCCAGGATTGTTTTTGCCGTGCACGTCCCTAAAGGCCACATGCTTCCATCTCTGACATTTCAGTGTGATGCTGCCCGGAGCAGTGGTTGGCTGTACCGTATGGGGGCAGCAGTATGGGGTTACATGTATGATATGTATTAATAACACAACATATTTTTCTCCTGGAAATGCCAACATATGATGCCTGGAAAAGGGCAAATGGAGGTGGGGGGTCGATGGTAAGATCAGACAGTGTGAGCACCAACATTAATATCAGAGGATGTCTCATATGTGTGGTAGTGTGACAGATTATCTTTTACTTTAGAGCCAGAAAGTCTAATTCACTGCAACATCACTTGTTTGGAGCCGATGCTGTTCAAAAGATTGCAAGCGGATCGTTATGTAAACCGCAAACAGGCTTCGGGTTAAATGGAGGATCCGTACCAACGCTGCAGCACAAAGGGAAATATCGTGAGCACTATTGGGCAGATTGCCAGGAAACTTGGTGTCTTTATTCATGAATGAAATTCTTTATTGTCTGACTTTCATGAAGCATCACCAAGAGGTCAACATTTCCACTTGTCCTCAAAGAAATGACAGTGAGAGAGATTATTATAGTAAGTGTGCTGATCAGGCTAAGATCACAGCAGTGGTGGAAGTCGTAAAATACCGACGCTGTGTCAGTGCCGCTCCCCCGCTCCACCGCTCCAGTGTCTGTATGAGACGCACCGTGCTTGTAAACTCTTCCGTGTCACGATTAGACGCTCAGAGAAACTGACGTAGGAACAAACATAGGCGGATGTTCGTGGACCCAAAACTCAACGTCAACTTATTTTACTTGTGTTACGTAACTTACGTACTTAACTAACGGAAATTTATTTTACGTAAGACACATACTCATTTTAAACTTAAACCACAATGTGTTCCTAAGTCGACCCAAGTCATTTTGTGAAAACGACGTAAACCTACATTGGAAGTTTGGAAGACTGTCTGCATGTGTCTCGTTGTGGTACAGGGAAGACCCAAATGCAGCACGCCAGACAAAAAGGGTTAACAAAAAGAGAGCTTTATTTCTAAAAGCTTGAAAATACCAAACAAGGTAAAACATAAAGTGAAAACACAAACTGGGGAAGACACAAGGTAGCACGAGGTACGCACGAGGTACGCACGAGACAACAGGGATGACAAACCGACAAGGCACACTGGGACAGACAGGGATATATACACACAGACACTAAACGAGGGAACGAGACACAGCTGGGGGAGAAAGGCAAAGACATAAGGGTAGGGTGAATGGAGACAGGAGGATCAAATCAACAATCACAGAGGGAGGGAAATGACACAAGGGGAAGTGAACATTTCAAAATAAAACAGAAAATCAAGACCATGACAGCATGTAACAAGCGGAAACTGACCCGCTGTCCCTGACGCGTCCAAAACAGACGCTAGATGTTTAGCTAGAGCGCAGTAATTTGATATGGAAGGCCAGTAGCCAAGCAGTCGCTATTTGACGAGCAAGACTTCACCGGTCCTTTTTCAGTACTGTATGAAACATTAGTAACTTTAAACCAAAGAATAAAATGTTGGGTTACAATAAAACCATTGTGTGTTATTAAAGGTGCCACATCATCATGGTAAGTTTCAACAGTTGTGCACTGTAGTGAACATGTGCATGCTAATTGTAGCATTTAGAGCAATTCACAGCTGACGTTAAAAAATGCATGATGAAAAATCAACATTTTAAACGTTCATACGTTTCACGCTGCACTGCAGCAGTGTTAACAATCACTGAGCAGAATCAACATGAGGGCATTTCAGACTGCTACTAGTATTGTTAATTATGGTTGTAGCATCCGTTATGGCGCATCTTTAATGTGAACAGGCACATGTGCCTCAGACAGTTTCGCCCCCTTTCATCAATTTAAACATTTAACGGATTCTCTTCAGTGCACATGAAAGTCTCAAAAACCAGCACTAACACAGGCCAAAACCAGGAGAGAAATGTGAAATTGATAGCATTTATTTTTGGCCTGGCTTTCACAGTGCACAGACACTGAGTAACTGGGTCTTCTGAGGAAACACACAACCTCCTTTGAGGTGAAAGCACTGTGACAGTGCTGTGCATCATGGGAGCCAGCAGGCACACAGTGAAGCATGAAAGAGGTAAAGACAGAGAGCCACTCAGCCGCTACAGAGAGCCTGCACAGAGCTGGGAGTCTCATTTCAGGGCTCGTCCTTCAAACAAACCCAGCACCTCGTGGATCTTCTGGGTTTGATCAGTCCTGGACGGATGATAGTGCCCATAAACGCAGTGACGAGCAGGATGTGATGTCATTTATTCAACGCTTATCACTGAACTTCATAATAGAAAAACAGGATGATTGGAAGATAATGGTTGGCCAAAGATATAAGTTATCAGCAGAGGGCTGTTCCCTGGTTACTGGTGCTTCATGCAGCGTGTGTAAAGGAGACGGATCATCTGTCGTTGCTTTTTTTTGCACGTCTGCAACCTGCTGTTTACAGTTAATGGTTCCTAACATCTACGTTAGTATGTAAACTGTACCGTCGCTGTACTGGCTGATTAAAAGGACTATTGTTGATAAGAAGCATCACCAACTTCAGCTTGAACACGAGAGTAAAGCATTTTAC
This sequence comes from Cottoperca gobio, assembly GCF_900634415.1. Lineage (NCBI taxonomy): Eukaryota > Metazoa > Chordata > Actinopteri > Perciformes > Bovichtidae > Cottoperca > Cottoperca gobio. The sequence goes on along the minus strand of NC_041371.1, from coordinate 1,408,243 downwards.
AGTAGTTGTGTAAAGAACAGATGTAAGAATTAGAAAAATAATCTGCAATGAATCGATCAAAATGCCAAACATTCTCTCTCTTACAATTTCTAAAATGCTTTTTTGTTCTGTTCTCTGTGGTATAAAATGATTACTTAACAAATAATCAATAGATCAATCAATAGTAACAATGTATATTGATTAATATATATATATATATATATATATATATATATATATATATATATATATATAACGATTTTTAAAGGAATAACCTTTTTCCAAAATGAGTTTGTAGAGAAGTTTGAGACCGTTTTAAGATTTTGTGCTAAACCAACTCAGCCGGAGACGTTAGTGTGGCATCATTCTTCTTCTCTCTGCAGGAAAGTAAACCTGTTTCGAATAATGTCGAACTATTCCTTTAACATAACAGTTTGATTAATAGAGAGGAACTCAACGCTCAACACTAATTTGTTGGACTCTTTTCAACATAAGTGACCAACTAGTCCTTCAGCGCGTAAGCTAAGAAGAACCATCGCTGCCTGTAAGCAGCCTCAGATCCAAGAGGCGCTGACCCGGCCCGACGTTCTAACATGTAAGACACAGGACCGCCAGAGTCAGCGCTGAAGCAGCAGTGATGCTCAATCTGTTTCTGTCTGTTTGTTAAAGTAATAACTTCTTCTTACTACTGTACGCATGGATGTCGTTCACAGTTAGAGAACACACAGGGCTGTTTGGATTCTGCCGCACTGACATCTCTGAAAACAGTAAACATGTTCACACACTCTTACATAATTGACTAAATAAAACGCACGCTCTCTTTTTCTCCATTTCACTCTTCTTCTCTTTTTTCCTCTCCGTCTGACTGACACACACACACAATCACACACACACACACACACACACACACACACACACACAGACACACACACACACACACACACACACACACTAATGTTCTACCTTGTCCTCAATCCAGTGATGCTGAAACTAAATCAGACTAAGAAGATGGGAGGACAGGAGGACAGAAAACTACCAGAGAGGGAGCAGTTCAGCTCCAAGCAGCGCCGAGCGACAACATAAAAGACGCTTCAAAACTCCTCCGAGAAGCCTTTGATATGTAAAGAGACAATCTCTGAAATGACTGTCCTGACAGGCTTTCATTGTGCCAGAAACAAAGAAGTGGCACGAAAAAATGCATTCCTCTGAATCCAAACACACGGTTACATCCACGTTATGAGCTCCCGACAGGCCCAGAGCTGCACACGTCCTCATCTGTACACAAGAGGTAACGCAGAGTTCACTGTTCGCTCGTCGCTGCAGGAGATGAAACAAAAAGAAACTGTGGCTCGGCGCCATTTGACACACAGCGAGAGCGAAGAACATGTTCACAGTGCACACGAGGGCTGGAACGCATCATATGCATCTTGTAGGTATTATAATCCAGCAAGGACACATTACTGAATGTGCTTATTCATGTTGTAATATATGTCTTAATAAACGAGAGAACTGCTTTTCACTAATTAACTCGCTTCTAATATTCCCCCAAAAGCTGTTGAGTTGAGGTAAACAATGAATTTGTTTTCAGTGTCTTATTGCCCCAAAGACAAGGATTCCTCAGACTCCTGTGCATCATGTCTAAGTTAACATCTACATTATCTGCAGTGCATTGAAACCTGCCAACGTTTCTAACGTGACATACAAAGATTGATCTCTTCCCTCCAGCCAGAGCTGAGAAGCGTTCCTGCTGAGACGTGGAGAAGTGAAGCAGCCCGCAGGAGAAGCAGCAGCTTGTAGAAAAGTGTTTATTTGCTTCTGGAGGAGGAACACTGAGTGCCGGCCAGGCGGCGTGCTTCGGCGCTAGGTGCCCGCCAGCAGGGCCGGACGCAACTGCTCGTCCCCTCAGACCAATCTGGGGACGCAAACGTGTCCTGAATATTAAGCTTCATCCCCCCCCAAGCTATTATGCATGATGACATATCTGTTAGTGGAAGTGTGTGGGACAGCAGATACATCCACGTATGTGACAGTCTGGGGGCTCTGCGTCATGCTTGTTTTTCTATATACTCTGTAGGGCTGCAAATAACAATTATTATCATTATCGATTAATGTTTCGTTTGTTTACCAAACAAATGATTCATTAATCAAGAAAACAATCTGCTGATTAATCGATAACGAAAATACTTATTGGTTGTAGTCCTCGTAAAGTTGAATATCATCTGCATAGCAGAGAAGTTGAAGTGAAGCTTTATCTTTAAAACGTATTATCTCCACACGACGTACATAAAGGAACCCAGAAACTAACCAGTGGACCTCAGGTCACAGCTGCTGTTAGCTTTAGCGCCAATATGAACCGTCACAACATTTGTCTTTATGTGCAAACAGCTAATCAGATCAATGGTTTCTACGTACAGTCACATCCTTCTCTGCACTCCTGACTTTAAGGCAGGTACAATGCACCGGCCTTACACTCCCTCCCTCCATGACGAACACTCTGCTCTGCTTTCTCCAAAATCCACCATCTCAGACAAAACACCCAAAATGTCAACGTGACGCCTCCGGCGGCGGCGGCGGCGGCAACGGTAGTGTACGAGAACGCAGACAAATGAAGAAGGGATGAGGAAGATGTTTGAATGGGACACACACTCAGCAGCTCGTCATCCTCACAACATAGACAGGCTAACGCACGGCGATGCGTTACCATGGTAACACAATCTCTCCACAGAAAGCAGTCCACTCATTCCCGGGAATTAAGAGTTTAATCCTCGAATGCAGAACAAGTTTTGCTTTTAAGATAAACATTTTCTTCCCAGTGTGATTAAGTGCATAACATCAGTATCACAAGCAGCGGCCGGACTTACGTTCTGCTTCCCCACGATGTTGTCGAAGGGAAGCTCTGGATTCCAGGACGCTTCATTAAAGGTGGTGCTGCTGGTGCGGCGGTCGGATGAGCTGGCCGCCTCCTTCATGATGTCCTCCGGCAGGCTGAGCAGACTCTCCTCCGGCTGTTTGATGAGGTATGTCTCGATGTTGTGGCGGCGGAGGAAGTCGTTGCGGTCCTTCCCGTGGCCCTCCTCCACCTCGTAGTCACCGTTCAAACAGTCCAAAGCTGCTTTGGAGATGTGGATCCTCCTGGAACAGCGACAGGAAAATGAATGTTGTAGAACATACAAAGGTTCTGCCTCTTTGGGCAAACGTGAGAAAATGTCTCAATCTGGTGGAAAATTGTAAAAAGTACAATTTTGAAGCCAGAGCTTTAGATTAAAAGATATATTACAATGCATGATTGTGATGAGTGCATGATGCACAAGGGGTTAAATCAAGTTCAGTTTAGATATAACAACATATTCATTCAACAAACCAGATACAGACATCATGATGTTCAGTTACTGAGAAACCTTCAGCCTCAGAGGAGCTGCTCATAATAAGCAGCATGAGGTCCAGTATGTTGAAGCATTTATTGGAGTGTCTGCTGTGTTGGATGTGACGGACACATGCATCATCAGATATCTGTGGCAGACAAACTGTGGCTTCATCCATCCATGTTATGCAACTGAGTTGAGTAAAGACCGCAGGTCGGGACTACAGCGTGGCTCAACAGCAGATGCTGGCAGGATATTTAAAACCAGCAGTTTGAGGACTAATCTCAGCCTGTGTCCCAAGGCCTCACAGGACCATCAGAGGGGACATGCAGATATAATGTGGCAGAGAGACACTTTAAAGTGACGGCAGCAAAATATACTAACACACACAAACGCACACTTATTTCCACTAATCTCAAACTTTTCTATTATCACTGAACATGATAATAATAAAGTGTATTGGTTCTTGTTAGGACAGCAAATGTGTATTTTGCAATTTAAACTATTTAAACACAAAACCAGCTTCATTATCTGGAAACAAAAAAGATACACAAACTAAAAAAAGCACAACAACCGACACATTAAAGGCAGAGCCTTTCATTTTAAAGACTCACCCTGGGATGCCTCCAGACTCCAGCTTGTTGGCGATGTCCACGTCCCAGGACCAGACGTCGAACTGCCACTTCCTGAGTCCCAACACACCACACAGCACAGAGCCCGAGTGGATCCCAATACGCATGTCGATGTCGTGTTTCGTACGTGATCTCACGTATCTGCAAGAGACGCAGGGAGGCTGCTTCAGATTTAAAGGCACGACAGAAACATCATTTATACATGCACTGGTTAATTCTGAGAGTTTGGGTTCATCAGATGTCGGCTTTCAAACTAGTATATCCTACTAACTCTGTAGAAGAAGAAGAAGAAGAAGAAGAAGAAGAAGAAGAAGAAGAAGAAGAAGAAGAAGAAGAAGAAGAAGAAGAAGAAGAAGAAGAAGAACAAGAACAACAAGAAGAACATTCCTCTCTATATTCTGAAGCTTTGTGCAGAGGGCTTTGTTCACATGTCACTCACAGCTCATGTTATACACGCTACACTCACTACATGCAGGAGATGCACAGAGTTCTGTGTGTTGACAGGATTCAGTGATTTATGGAGTGATACAAAGACAGATCCAGAATCTGTACAAACCTTTGACATGTGAACAACATGAAACACTTTGAACCTGCTTCATCCAGACTTCTCTTTTCTCTTCTGTTACTCACCTGCAGTGTCTCCCTTTAAACGGTAACGGATCAGAAGGATCCAGTTTGTGCTCACTTTTATTTATTTATATATTTTGGTATAAAAGACACTTTTCCTGCACACACAAACTGACCGTGAGCAGTTTTAATTATTTGCTCACGGACACATGGAAGAAACACAGCCCTCTCTACCTGAGCTTCACTATCACTGATAATTCATAATAAATTAGTAATAAATAATATAAAACATGTAAATACACTGGTGTGGTCCTTTACATCGAATAATGCTAATAATAGGGTATTATCTTGTCATTAATATTCATCCTTACGTTGATAAAGGTAACGATGTATGAAGGTGAACATGAATATTTGATGATAAACGTTTAAATTTTAGTACAATATAGATTATTGAAGTTATTTTATTCTGTCTAAACTATGCCAGGGGTAACTATGGGTCACAGTGTCTGTGCGCATTAATTAATAAACATGAAACCAACCTTTGGCGAAAGAGGAACACGATATAATATTATTTAAATTCATGAGGACACAATACATTTCACGCGCATCTCCGAGCCGGAAAAAGAGGCGAGGAGCATTTTCGGCAGACTTTTCACGCTCGTTAATGAATTTGTTTCTCATTTCATACTTTATTATCCCTGAACTCAATAAAAAAGCAGGACAAGCTGAGGCTGATGAAAAGTCTGTGAAGAGCAAACGCTGCCGTCACGCCCATCGATGCCTCGTGGCCTCATTTCATGCTTCGTAACAGCAGCGATGAACGAGAGCTGAAAGGCATCCTGGGAGTTTGTGACAGGTGCTTAGAGTCAGTCGAGTGCTGAACGACACCGAGGGGCTGAAATTAACTCAGACAAACTGCCGTTAGTCATGACGATGACGATGATGATGATGATGATGATGATGACGCTTTATTGACTCTTGGGGGGGATTTCGTCACATCCCTGCGAAGGTCAAAGGTCAACATGATGCTCCGGTTTACGCCTGTCACACACACCTCACATGCATACAGAGCGTAATGTGTAACATCTCCGCATTGTGTTATATATTGTGTTCCTACATTATCCTACATCAATGATCAAACCCAGTGATGTAGTGGTGAAGTATCCCCTGGTGGTTAGATGCCAGAGACGGTCAACATGTGGCTTTTTATCCAGTTTTAAGCCACATCTTCACCATACATGCAACTTTATATCTGGGTCATTGTAACTATATATTAACTGGATGAAGGACTTTAGAGAAACAAGCTGAGAAATGATTTTTAAAGTGAAACTGCTTCATTCAGTGTTTTAATCAGCAGGTTTGTTGTGCAGAACCCCCGGGTAAAAACCTTGTGAAGGACGAAGGACGAAGGAATCCTACCTACTATGAAAGATGACATATTGGCATGTGACATGTGTGACGACGTCTGAGGCTCTTTATTGACACATTTCCACAGATGAGAGGAAGCACTCTCAGTGTACCACAATGTCGTGATGGCTTGCAGGTCGGAAGAAAAGACCCAAACCATCAATACGTAGCATGGTCCCGCTCATGCAGGGCAGTAGCAACATTAGCATGTGTGAAGTCCTGCTATTACCATCAGAATATATCCATATCACTCAATAACAATCTCTGTGCTCATGTTTGACCTCTAACAGGAACACATCTTGTGTGTGTGGATGAATGAGGCACTCCATCATAACTAGCTCACCTCTCGTAAACATCATCAAAAGAATACAGATAAATAAAAGTACAGCCATTAAATTAAGCAGCAAGTGTAAACAAAAACAAGCGTCACACAAGAGTAATATGCATTGATAAAAATAATGTTATGCAACACTAGAAGAGTCTGAGCTCTGCTTCAGTCTGACAGCAGAGTGTTTGGTGAAGCAGAAGAACCTCTGGAGCGAAAACTAACATGTTCGCAGGTCCCGGCCTTCCAGTTGTGTTGATTCTCCACCATGAGGACAGCAGACATTGATACATGTGTGTCAGCACAGCGACGGAGCGACGCAGAACATCTCCACACGAGAGATTCTTAGAAAGTTCTTCTTTAATTAACATGTTTTATTAAATCCTGTCCACACTAGCACTGTCTAAAATAAATTCTCTTTCCAAATGAAAACGCAAAAACAATCAAAGCACCGTCAAGGCCACACACACACACACACACACACACACACACACCCACACCCACACACACACGCACACACACCCACACCCACACACACACACACACACACACACCCGTGTACGTTTGGACTACGGCCGAAAATCCAGTTTTTAGCATCAGCTCTCACTGCTCCACCTACACACGGCGTCACATGCAATATGTCCCCGTAGATCCTATTGTATCATCACAAGCTGCAGACGCTGGGTTCAGTGATTGACTCGCAGATTTCTGTTGCAGTATTTATTTTCTTCTTTTTTTAATTAACATTGCGGCACATATATTGAGCGGTTCAATCCCCAGTCCTGCAGTCAGCAGGTCCTTGGGGAAGTTACTGGACCCCAAATTGACTGTGAATCTGTATGAGTGTGTGTGAATGGGTGAAACACGTGTTCTAAAGCACTTTGAGTGAACACAAAGATTGGAAAGCCATATATTTATTTATTTTCTTACACAAACTGAAGATTACAGTCAGTTATGTGTTCATGAGCTTATGACATCTGTGCATCCCTGTTGTGCAATTTCTAAAATGTGATACCATCACGGAAGATATTTCTGCTCTCGTCTCAGTGATGCATAGATGTGTGATATAACCTTGTAATTTTATGTATTATTTGTTGCTGATATTCTGTAGAAACACAGCCAGAGGCGAAGATATTGCGAATGCTAAATATTGCAGGGAAGCTGCTTTCATATCACAGACCTGGCGTACCGAGGAATGAGATAAAAGAAATGTTCAGATAACAGCACTGCTGCCCGATACCTCCGGGGGGGGAACGTTTCTTTGTTCACGCCGTTCAGAGTTGCAGGGAAACAGCACGGGTGTCCTGCTTCTCTAATGCAACAGTACTGCAGGACAGACATTGCAGTTGAAGCAAAGGATTTGATATTCTGCTGCTTTAAATACA